>NC_092783.1:19172095-19174888 GCF_047496795.1 Chiloscyllium punctatum | reverse complement strand
CGCGCCCGCTCTCTCTCTCTCGCCCCCTCGCGCGCGCGCCCGCTCTCTCTCTCTCGCCCCCTCGCGCGCGCGCCACCGCTCTCTCTCTCTCGCCCCCTCGCGCGCGCGCCCGCTCTCTCTCTCTCGCCCCCTCGCGCGCGCGGCCCGCTCTCTCTCTCTCGCCCCCCTCGCGCACGCGCCCGCTCTCTCTCTCTCGCCCCCCTCGCGCGCCCGCTCTCTCTCTCTCTCGCCCCCTCTCGCGCGCGCTCTCTCTCTCTCTCTCTCTCTCGCCCCCCTCGCGCGCGCGCCCGCTCTCTCTCTCTCGCCCCCTCCGCGCAGCGCGCCCGCGCTCTCTCTCTCTCGCGCCAGCGCGCGCTCTCGCCCCCCTCGCGCCCGCGCTCTCTCTCTCGCCCCCTCGCGCCCGCGCTCTCTCTCTCTCTCTCTCGCCCCCTCGCGCGCGCCCGCTCTCTCTCTCTCGCCCCTCGCGCGCCCGCTCTCTCTCTCTCTCGCCCCCTCGCGCGCGCTCTCTCTCTCTCTCTCTCTCTCTCGCCCCTCGCGCGCGCGCCGCTCTCTCTCTCTCGCCCCCTCGCGCGCGCGCCCGCTCTCTCTCTCTCGCGCCCGCGCGCGCTCTCGCCCCCTCGCGCCCGCGCTCTCTCTCGCCCCCTCGCGCCCGCGCTCTCTCTCTCTCTCTCTCGCCCCCTCGCGCGCAGCGCGCTCTCTCTCTCGCCCCCTCGCGCGCGCGCGCTCTCTCTCTCTCTCTCTCGCCCCCTCGCGCGCGCGCGCTCTCTCTCTCTCGCCCCCTCGCGCGCGCGCTCTCTCTCTCTCTCTCTCTCTCTCTCTCTCTCTCTCGCGCGCTCTCTCTCTCTCGCCCTCTCGCGCGCGCGCCCGCGCTCTCTCTCTCTCGCCCCCTCGCGCGCGCGCCCGCGCTCTCTCTCTCTCTCTCGCCCCCTCGCGCGCGCGCGCTCTCTCTCTCTCGCTCCTCTCGCCCCTCGTGCGCGCGCGCTCTCTCTCTCTCTCTCTCTCTCTCTCTCTCTCTCTCTCTCGCCCCCTCGCGCGCGGCGCCCTCGCTCTCTCTCTCTCTCTCGCCCCCCTCGCGCCCGCGCTCTCTCTCTCGCCCCCTCGCGCGCGCGCCCGCGCTCTCTCTTTCCCCCCCTCGCGCGCGCGCCCGCGCTCTCTCTCTCGCCCCCTCGCGCGCGCGCCCGCGCTCTCTCTCTCGCCCCCTCGCGCGCGCGCCCGCGCTCTCTCTCTCTCTCGCCCCCTCGCGCGCGCGCCCGCTCTCTCTCTCTCGCCCCCTCGCGCGCGCGCCCGCTCTCTCTCTCTCGCCCCCTCGCGCGCGCGCCCGCTCTCTCTCTCTCGCCCCCTCGCGCGCGCGCCCGCTCTCTCTCTCTCGCCCCCTCGCGCGCGCGCCCGCTCTCTCTCTCTCGCCCCCTCGCGCGCGCGCCCGCTCTCTCTCTCTCGCCCCCTCGCGCGCGCGCCCGCTCTCTCTCTCTCGCCCCCTCGCGCGCGCGCCCGCTCTCTCTCTCTCGCCCCCTCGCGCGCGCGCCCGCTCTCTCTCTCTCTCGCCCCCTCGCGCGCGCGCCCGCTCTCTCTCTCTCGCCCCCTCGCGCGCGCGCCCGCTCTCTCTCTCTCGCCCCCTCGCGCGCGCGCCCGCTCTCTCTCTCTCGCCCCCTCGCGCGCGCGCCCGCTCTCTCGCCCCCTCGCGCGCGCGCCCGCTCTCTCTCTCTCGCCCCCTCGCGCGCGCGCGCCCCGCTCTCTCTCTCTCGCCCCCTCGCGCGCGCGCCCGCTCTCTCTCTCTCGCCCCTCGCGCGCGCGCCCGCTCTCTCTCTCTCGCCCCCTCGCGCGCGCGCCCGCTCTCTCTCTCTCGCCCCCTCGCGCGCGCGCCCGCTCTCTCTCTCTCGCCCCCTCGCGCGCGCGCCCGCTCTCTCTCTCTCGCCCCCTCGCGCGCGCGATCCCTGCTCTCTCTCTCTCGCCCCCTCGCGCGCGCGCCCGCTCTCTCTCTCTCGCCCCCTCGCGCGCGCGCCCGCTCTCTCTCTCTCGCCCCCCTCGCGCGCGCTCTCTCTCTCTCTCTCTCTCTCGCCCCCTCGCGCGCGCGCCCGCTCTCTCTCTCTCGCCCCCTCGCGCGCGCGCCCGCTCTCTCTCTCTCGCCCCCTCGCGCGCGCGCCCGCTCTCTCTCTCTCGCCCCCTCGCGCGCGCGCCCCGCTCTCTCTCTCTCGCCCCCTCGCGCGCGCGCCCGCTCTCTCTCTCTCGCCCCCTCGCGCGCGCGCCCGCTCTCTCTCTCGCCCCCTCGCGCGCGCGCCCGCTCTCTCTCTCTCGCCCCCTCGCGCGCGCGCCCGCTCTCTCTCTCTCGCCCCCTCGCGCGCAGCGCCCGCTCTCTCTCTCTCGCCCCCTCGCGCGCGCGCCCGCTCTCTCTCTCGCCCCCTCGCGCGCGCGCTCTCTCTCTCTCTCTCTCGCCCCCTCGCGCGCGCGCTCTCTCTCTCTCTCTCTCTCGCCCCCCTCGCGCGCGCGCTCTCTCTCTCTCGCACCCTCGCGTGCTCTCTCTCTCTCTCGCCCCCTCGCGTGCTCTCTCTCTCTCGCCCCCTCGCGTGCTCTCTCTCTCTCGCCCCCTCGCGCGCGCGCGCTCTCTCGCCCCCTCTCTCTTTTTTTTTCCTCTCTTCCTCTCGCGCGTTCTTTCTCGCTCTCTCGCTCGCACTCTCTTGCTCCTTCTCGCTCTCTCTCTCTCGCTCTCTCTCTCTCTCTCTCGCGCGCTCTCGCTCGCTCGCTGTCTCTTTCTCTCGCGCTCGCGCTCTTTCTCTCGTGCTCGCGCTCTCTCGCTCC